>NC_069503.1:1139454524-1139467024 GCF_027579735.1 Bombina bombina | reverse complement strand
ACCTTATCTGCATGGAAAATAAGATAAGGGGAATCACACTGTAAAGCATATAGCTCAGAAACTCTTCGAGCCGAAGAGATAGCTACTAAAAACAAAGCTTTCCAAGATAGAAGCTTAATATCCATGGAATGCATAGGTTCAAACGGAACCCCTTGAAGAACTTTAAGAACTATATTTAGGCTCCATGGCGGAGCAACAGGTTTAAATACAGGCTTGATTCTGACCAAAGCCTGACTAAATGCTCGAACGTCTGGGACATCTGCCAGACGTTTGTGTAGAAGAATAGACAAAGCAGATATTTGTCCTTATAAGGAACTAGCTGATAATCCCTTCTCCAAATCTTCTTGGAGAAAATACAATATTCTAGGAATCCTAATCTTACTCCACGAGTAACCTTTGGATTCAAAAGATATTTGCGCCAAATCTTATGATAGATCTTCCTGGTGACAGGCTTTCTAGCCTGAATCAGGGTATCAATGACCGACTCAGAGAAACCACGCTTTGATAGAATCAGGCGTTCAATCTCCAAGCAGTCAGACGCCATCAGATCCAATTCTGGTGTGCCCCATAGCTGAATCAGCTGAGCAAATACCTCCGGATGGAATTCCCACTCCCCCAGATGAAAAATCTAACGACTTAGGAAATCCGCCTCCCAGTTCTCTACTCCTGGGATGTGGATTGCTGAGAGATGGCAAGAGTGATCCTCTGCCCATTGGATTATTTTGGCTACCGCCATCATTGCTAGAGAACTCCTTGTTCCTCCTTGATGATTGATATAAGCTACAGTCGTGATGTTGTCCGACTGAAACCTGATGAATTTGGCCGCAGCAATCTGAGGCCACGCCTGAAGCGCACTGAATATTGCTCTCAGTTCTAGAATGTTTATCGGGAGGAGAGTTTCCTCCCGAGACCATAAGCCCTGTGCTTTCAGGGAATTCCAGACTGCATCCCAGCCTAGCAGGCTGGCATCTGTCGTTACAATGAGCCACTCTGGCCTGCGGAAACACATTCCCTGAGACAGGTGGTCCTGAGACAACCACCAGAGAAGAGAATCTCTGGTCTCCTGGTCCAGATGCAGTTGAGGAGACAAATCTGCATAATCCCCATTCCACTGTTTGAGCATGCATAGTTGTAGTGGTCTGAGGTGTAGGCGGGCAAAAGGAACTATGTCCATTGCCGCTACCATGAGTCAGATTACCTCCATATACTGAACCACTGATGGCCAAGGAATGGAATGAAGAGCTCGGCAAGTGGTTAAGAGCTTTGATTTTCTGACCGCCGTCAGAAATATTTTCATTTCTACCGAGTCCCTAGGAAGGAAACTCTTATAAGAGGGAAGAGAGAACTCTTTTTTATGTTCACTGTCCACCCATGAGATCTCAGAAAAGCCAACACAATGTCCGTGTGAGACTTGGATAGCTGGAAAGTTGACGCCTGAAATAAGATGTCGTCTAGAGAAGGCGCCACTGCTATGTTCCGTGGTCGTAGAACCGCCAGAAGGGACCCTAGCACCCTTGTGAAAATTCTGTGAATAGGGATGTGTAGATACGCATCCTTTAAGTCCCCGGTGGTCATATATTGACTCTCCTGGATCAGAGGTAGAATAGACCGAATAGTCTCCATCTTGAATGATGGAACTTTGAGGAACTTGTTTAGAATTTTGAGATCCAAAATTGATCTGAAAGTTCCCTATTTTTTGGAAAACACAAACAGGTTTGAGTAAAAACCTAGCCCCTGTTCCTCTTTTGGGACTGGGCGGATCACCCCCATGGTATGTAGGTCTTCTACACAGCATAAGAACGCCTCTCTCTTTGTCTGTTTACAGACAATCGAGAAATGTGAAAAGTCCCCCTTGGAAGAGAGCCTTTGAATTCCAGAAAATATCCCTGGGACACAATTTCTAAAACCCAGGGATCGTGAATATCTCTTGCCCAAGCCTGAGCGAAGAGAGAGAGTCTGCGCCCTACTAGATCCGGTCCTGGATTGGGGGCTACCCCTTCATGCTGTCTTAGAGGCAGCTGCAGGCTTCTTGGCCTGTTTACCCTTGTTCCAAGCCTGGTTAGGTCTCCAGACTGACTTGGATTGGGCAAAATTCCCCTCTTGCTTTGCAGCAGAGGAAGCTAAAGCGGGACCACTCTTGAAATTCCAAAAGGAACTAAAATTATTTTGTTTGGTCCTCATCTTATTTGATCTATCCTGAGGGAGGGCATGGCCTTTCCCTAGCAGTTAAGCAGGCAGAGAGAATGACTGGGGCTGGAGCTATATAGGCAGCTCTGCTGTGGGTGCTCTCTCTGCCACTTCCTGTAGGGGAGGAGAATATCCCACAAGTAAGGATGAATCCGAAGACTCGATACATCTTACAAGAGAAAGAGAGAGAAAAAGAGAGAGAAAAGAGAGAGAGAAAAAAAAGAGGGGGAGAGGGAGAGAGAGAGAGAGAGAGAGAGAGAGAGAGAGAGAGAGAAAAGAGAGAGAAAAGAGAGAGAAAAGAGAGAGAGAGAGAGAGAGAGAGAGAGAGAGAAAGAGAGAAAGAGAAAAAGAGAAAAAGAGAACAAAAAAAGAGAAAGAGAGAGGAAAGAGAGGAAAGAGAGGAGAAAAGAGAGGAGAGAGAGAGAGAGAGAGAGAGAGAGAGAGAGAGAGAGAGAGAGAGAAAGAAAGAAAGAAAGAAAGAAAGAAAGAAAGAGAAAGAAAGCGAGAGAGAGAGAGAGAGAGAGAGAGAGAGAAAATAAAGAGAGAGAAAAAAGAGAAAGAGAGAGAGAGAGAGAAGAGAAGAGAGAAAAAAGAGAAAGAGAGAGAAAGAGATAGAAAAGAGAGAGAGAGAGAGAGAGAGAGAGAGAGAGAGAGAGAGAGAGAAAAAAAGAGAAAAGAGAGAAAGAGAGAGAGATAGAGATAGAGATAGATAGAGAAAAAAAAGAGAGAGAGAAAAAAAAAGAGATAGAAAAAGAGAGGGGAAAAAAACATAATTTATGTAAGAACTTACCTGATAAATTCATTTCTTTCATATTAGCAAGAGTCCATGAGCTAGTGACGTATGGGATATACATTCCTACCACGAGGGGCAAAGTTTCCCAAACCTCAAAATGCCTACAAATACACCCCTCACCACACCCACAAATCAGTTTAACGAATAGCCAAGAAGTGGGGTGATAAGAAAAAAGTGTGAAGCATAAATATAAGGAATTGGAATAATTGTGCTTTATACAAAAAAATCATAACTACCACAAAAAAGGGTGGGCCTCATGGACTCTTGCTAATATGAAAGAAATGAATTTATCAGGTAAGTTCTTACATAAATTATGTTTTCTTTCATGTAATTAGCAAGAGTCCATGAGCTAGTGACGTATGGGATAATGACTACCCAAGATGTGGATCTTCCACGCAAGAGTCACTAGAGAGGGAGGGATAAAATAAAGACAGCCAATTCCGCTAAAAAAAATCCACACCCAAAAATAAAGTTTAAATCTTATAAAGAAAAAAACTGAAAATATAAGCAGAAGATTCAAACTGAAACAGCTGCCTGAAGTACTTTTCTACCAAAAACAGCTTCAGAAGAAGAAAACACATCAAAATGGTAGAATTTAGTAAAAGTATGCAAAGAAGACCAAGTTGCTGCTTTGATCTGATCAACCGAAGCTTCATTCCTAAACGCCCAGGAAGTAGAAACTGAACTAGTAGAATGAGCTGTAATCCTTTGAGGCGGAGTTTTACCCGACTCGACATAAGCATGATGAATTAAAGATTTCAACCAAGATGCCAAAGAAATGGCAGAGGCCTTCTGACCTTTCCTAGAACCGGAAAAGATAACAAATAGACTAGAAGTCTTTCTGAAATTCTTAGTAGCTTCAACATAATATTTCAAAGCTCTAACTACATCCAAAGAATGCAATGATTTCTCCTTAGAATTCTTAGGATTAGGACACAATGAAGGAACCACAATTTCTCTACTAATGTTGTTAGAATTCACAACCTTAAGTAAAAATTTAAAAGAAGTTCGCAACACCGCCTTATCCTGGTGAAAAATCAGAAAAGGAGACTCACAAGAAAGAGCAGATAATTCAGAAACTCTTCTGGCAGAAGAGATGGCCAAAAGGAACAAAACTTTCCAAGAAAGTAATTTAATGTCCAATGAATGCATAGGTTCAAACGGAGGAGCTTGAAGAGCCCCCAGAACCAAATTCAAACTCCAAGGAGGAGAAATTGACTTAATGACAGGTTTTATACGGACCAAAGCTTGTACAAAACAATGAATATCAGGAAGATTTGCAATCTTTCTGTGAAAAAGAACAGAAAGAGCAGAGATTTGTCCTTTCAAGGAACTTGCAGACAAACCTTTATCCAAACCATCCTGAAGAAACTGTAAAATTCTCAGAATTCTAAAAGAATGACAGGAAAAATGATGAGAAAGACACCAAGAAATATAAGTCTTCCAGACTCTATAATATATCTCCCTAGATACGGATTTAAGAGCCTGTAACATAGTATTAATCACAGAGTCAGAGAAACCTCTTTGACTAAGAATCAAGCGTTCAATCTCCACACCTTTAAATTTAAGGATTTGAGATCCTGATGGAAAAAAGGACCTTGCGACAGAAGGTCTGGTCTTAACGGAAGAGTCCACGGTTGGCAAGAGGCCATCCGGACAAGATCCGCATACCAAAACCTGTGAGGCCATGCTGGAGCTACCAGCAGAACAAACGAGCATTCCTTGAGAATCTTGGAGATTACTCTTGGAAGAAGAACTAGAGGCGGAAAGATATAGGCAGGATGATACTTCCAAGGAAGTGACAATGCATCCACTGCTTCCGCTTGAGGATCCCTGGATCTGGACAGATACCTGGGAAGTTTCTTGTTTAGATGAGAGGCCATCAGATCTATTTCTGGAAGTCCCCACATTTGAACAATCTGAAGAAATACCTCTGGGTGAAGAGACCATTCGCCCGGATGTAACGTTTGGCGACTGAGATAATCCGCTTCCCAATTGTCTATACCTGGGATATGAACCGCAGAAACTAGACAGGAGCTGGATTCCGCCCATACCAGAATTCGAGATACTTCTTTCATAGCCAGAGGACTGTGAGTCCCTCCTTGATGATTGATGTATGCCACAGTTGTGACATTGTCTGTCTGAAAACAAATGAACGATTCTCTCTTTAGAAGAGGCCATGACTGAAGAGCTCTGAAAATTGCACGGAGTTCCAAAATATTGATCGGTAATCTCACCTCCTGAGATTCCCAAACACCTTGTGCTGTCAGAGACCCCCACACAGCTCCCCAACCTGTAAGACTTGCATCTGTTGAAATTACAGTCCAGGTCGGAAGAACAAAAGAAGCCCCCTGAACTAAACGATGGTGATCTGTCCACCACGTCAGAGAGTGTCGTACAATCGGTTTTAAAGATATTAATTGAGATATCTTTGTATAATCCCTGCACCACTGGTTCAGCATACAGAGCTGAAGAGGTCGCATGTGAAAACGAGCAAAGGGGATCGCGTCCGATGCAGCAGTCATAAGACCTAGAATTTCCATGCATAAGGCTACCGAAGGGAATGATTGTGACTGAAGGTTTTGACAAGCTTATATCAATTTTAGACGTCTCTTGTCTGTCAAAGACAGAGTCATGGACACTGAATCTATCTGGAAACCTAAAAAGGTTACCCTTGTCTGAGGAATCAATGAACTTTTTGGTAAATTGATCCTCCAACCATGATCTTGAAGAAACAACACAAGTCGATTGGTATGAGATTCTGCTAAATGTGAAGACTGAGCAAGTACCAAGATATCGTCCAAATAAGGAAATACCACAATACCCTGTTCTCTGATTAAAGACAGAAGGGCACCGAGAACCTTTGTAAAAATTCTTGGAGCTGTTGCTAGGCCAAACGGTAGAGCCACAAACTGGTAATGCTTGTCTAGGAAAGAGAATCTCAGAAACTGATAGTGATCTGGATGAATCGGAATATGCAGATATGCATCCTGTAAATCTATTGTAGACATATAATGCCCTTGCTGAACAAAAGGCAGGATAGTCCTTACAGTTACCATTTTGAATGTTGGTATCCTTACATAACGATTCAATATTTTTAGATCCAGAACTGGTCTGAAGGAATTCTCCTTCTTTGGTACAATGAAGAGATTTGAATAAAACCCCAGCCCCTGTTCCAGAACTGGAACTGGCATAATTACTCCAGCCAACTCTAGATCTGAAACACAATTCAGAAATGCTTGAGCCTTCGCTGGGTTTACTGGGATACGGGAAAGAAAAAATCTCTTTGCAGGAGGCCTTATCTTGAAGCCAATTCTGTACCCTTCTGAAACAATGTTCTGAATCCAAAGATTGTGAACGGAATTGATCCAAATTTCTTTGAAAAAACGTAATCTGCCCCCTACCAGCTGAGCTGGAATGAGGGTCGCACCTTCATGTGGACTTAGGAGCTGGCTTTGGTTTTCTAAAAGGCTTGGATTTATTCCAGACTGGAGATGGTTTCCAAACTGATACCGCTCCTGAGGATGAAGGATCAGGCTTTTGTTCCTTGTTGTGACGAAAGGAACGAAAACGATTATTAGACCTAAATTTACCTTTAGATTTTTTATCCTGTGGTATAAAAGTTCCTTTCCCTCCAGTAACAGTTGAGATAATAGAATCCAACTGAGAACCAAATAATTTATTACCCTGGAAAGAAAGGGAAAGCAGAGTAGACTTAGAAGACATATCAGCATTCCAAGTTTTAAGCCATAAAGCTCTTCTAGCTAAAATAGCTAGAGACATATACCTGACATCAACTCTAATGATATCAAAGATGGCATCACAAATAAAATTATTAGCATGTTGAAGAAGATTAATAATGCTATGAGAATTATGATCTGTTACTTGTTGCGCTAAAGCTTCTAACCAAAAAAGTTGAAGCTGCAGCAACATCCGCTAAAGATATAGCAGGTCTAAGAAGATTACCTGAACACAAGTAAGCTTTTCTTAGAAAGGATTCAATTTTCCTATCTAAAGGATCCTTAAAGGAAGTACCATCTGCCGTAGGAATAGTAGTACGCTTAGCAAGAGTAGAGACAGCCCCATCAACCTTAGGGATTTTGTCCCAAAACTCTAATCTGTCAGATGGCACAGGATATAATTGCTTAAAACGTTTAGAAGGAGTAAATGAATTACCCAAATTATTCCATTCCCTGGAAATTACTTCAGAAATAGCATCAGGGACAGGAAAAACTTCTGGAAGAACTACAGGAGATTCAAAAACCTTATCTAAACGTTTAGATTTAGTATCAAGAGGACTAGAATCCTCTATTTCTAATGCAATTAGGACTTCTTTAAGTAAAGAACGAATAAATTCCATTTTAAATAAATATGAAGATTTATCAGCATCAACCTCTGAGACAGAATCCTCTGAACCAGAAGAACCATTATCAGAATCAGAATGATGATGTTCATTTAAAAATTCATCTGAAAAATGAGAAGTTTTAAAAGACTTTTTACGTTTACTAGAAGGAGGAATAACAGACATAGCCTTCTTAATGGATTTAGAAACAAAATCTCTTATGTTATCAGGAACACTCTGAGCATTAGATGTTGACGGAACAGCAACAGGTAATGTAACAGTACTAAAGGAAATATTATCTGCATTAACAAGTTTGTCATGACAATCAGTACAAACAACAGCTGGAGAAACAGATACCATTAGTTTACAGCAGATACACTTAGCTTTGGTAGATCCAGCACCAGGCAGCGATTTTCCAGAAGTATCTTCTGACTCAGTGTTAACGTGGGACATCTTGCAATATGTAATAGAAAAAACAACATATAAAGCAAAATTGATCAAATTCCTTAAATGACAGTTTCAGGAATGGGAAAAAATGCCAGTGAACAACCAGAAGCAATAAATAATGAGACTTAAATAATGTGGAGACAATAGTGACGCCCATATTTTTTTAGCGCCAAAAAAGACGCCCACATTATTTGGCGCCTAAATGCTTTTGGCGCAAAAAATGACGCCACATCCGGAACGCCGACACCTTTGGCGCAAAAAAACGTCAAAAATGACGCAACTTCCGGTGACACGTATGACGCCGGAAACAGAAAAAAAAATTTGCGCCAAAAAAGTCAGCGCCAAGAATGACGCAATAAAATGAAGCATTTTCAGCCCCCGCAAGCCTAACAGCCCACAGGGAAAAAAGTCAAATTTTAAGGTAAGAAAAAATTGATTTATTCATATGCATTATCCCAAATATGAAACTGACTGTCTGAAATAAGGAACGTTGAACATCCTGAGTCAAGGCAAATAAATGTTTGAATACATATATTTAGAACTTTATAAAAAAGTGCCCAACCATAGCTTAGAGTGTCACAGAAAATAAGACTTACTTACCCCAGGACACTCATCTACAAGTTGTAGAAAGCCAAGCCTCACATCCCTCTGACATTCACTGCACGCTGAGAGGAAAACCGGGCTCCAACCTGCTGCGGAGCGCATATCAATGTAGAATCTAGCACAAACTTACTTCACCACCTCCATAGGAGGCAAAGTTTGTAAAAACTGATTTGTGGGTGTGGTGAGGGGTGTATTTGTAGGCATTTTGAGGTTTGGGAAACTTTGCCCCTCCTGGTAGGAATGTATATCCCATACGTCACTAGCTCATGGACTCTTGCTAATTACATGAAAGAAAAGAGAGAAAGAAAGAGAGAAAAAGAGAACAAGAAAGAGAAAGGAAAAGAGAGAGGAGAAAAGAGGGAGGAGAAAAGAGAGGAGAGAGAAAAGAGAGAGAAAAGAGAGAGAGAAAAGACAGAGAGAAAAAAAGAGAGAAAAAGAGAGAGAAAAAGAGAGAAAAAGAGAGAGAAAAAAGAGAAAGGAAAGAGAGAGAAAAAAGAGAAAGGAGAGAGAGAGAGAAAGAGAGGGGAAAAACATAATTTATGTAAGAACTTACCTGATAAATTCATTTCTTTCATATTAGCAAGAGTCCATGAGCTAGTGACGTATGGGATATACATTCCTACCAGGAGGGGCAAAGTTTCCCAAACCTTAAAATGCCTATAAATACACCCCTCACCACACCCACAATTCAGTTTAACGAATAGCCAAGAAGTGGGGTGATAAGAAAAAAGTGCGAAAGCATATAAAATAAGGAATTGGAATAATTGTGCTTTATACAAAAAAATCATAACCACCACAAAAAAGGGCGGGCCTCATGGACTCTTGCTAATATGAAAGAAATGAATTTATCAGGTAAGTTCTTACATAAATTATGTTTTCTTTCATGTAATTAGCAAGAGTCCATGAGCTAGTGACGTATGGGATAATGACTACCCAAGATGTGGATCTTTCCACGCAAGAGTCACTAGAGAGGGAGGGATAAAATAAAGACAGCCAATTCCTGCTGAAAATAATCCACACCCAAAATAAAGTTTAATGAAAAACATAAACAGAAGATTCAAACTGAAACCGCTGCCTGAAGTACTTTTCTACCAAAAACTGCTTCAGAAGAAGAAAATACATCAAAATGGTAGAATTTAGTAAAAGTATGCAAAGAGGACCAAGTTGCTGCTTTGCAAATCTGATCAACCGAAGCTTCATTCCTAAATGCCCAGGAAGTAGAAACTGACCTAGTAGAATGAGCTGTAATCCTTTGAGGCGGAGTTTTACCCGACTCGACATAGGCATGATGAATTAAAGATTTCAACCAAGATGCCAAAGAAATGGCAGAAGCTTTCTGGCCTTTTCTAGAACCGGAAAAGATAACAAATAAACTAGAAGTCTTTCGGAAAGACTTAGTAGCTTCAACATAATATTTCAAAGCTCTAACAACATCCAAAGAATGCAACGATTTCTCCTTAGAATTCTTAGGGATTAGGACATAATGAAAGAACCACAATTTCTCTACTAATGTTGTTGGAATTCACAACTTTAGGTAAAAATTCAAAAGAAGTTCGCAACACCACCTTATCCTGATGAAAAATCAGAAAAGGAGACTCACAAGAAAGAGCAGATAATTCAGAGACTCTTCTGGCAGAAGAGATCGCCAAAAGGAACAAAACTTTCCAAGAAAGAAATTTAATGTCCAATGAATGCATAGGTTCAAACGGAGGAGCTTGAAGAGCCCCCAGAACCAAATTCAAACTCCAAGGAGGAGAAATTGACTTAATGACAGGTTTTATACGAACCAAAGCTTGTACAAAACAATGAATATCAGGAAGATTAGCAATCTTTCTGTGAAAAAGAACAGAAAGAGCAGAGATTTGTCCTTTCAAAGAACTTGCGGATAAACCTTTATCTAAACCATCCTGAAGAAACTGTAAAATTCTCGGAATTCTAAAAGAATGCCAAGAAAAATGATGAGAAAGACACCAAGAAATATAAGTCTTCCAGACTCTATAATATACCTCTCTGGATACAGATTTACGAGCCTGTAACATAGTAGTAATCACAGAGTCAGAGAAACCTCTTTGACCAAGAATCAAGCGTTCAATCTCCATACCTTTAAATTTAAGGATTTGAGATCCTGATGGAAAAAAGGACCTTGCGACAGAAGGTCTGGTCTTAGCGGAAGAGTCCACGGATGACAAGAGGCCATCCGGACAAGATCCGCATACCAAAACCTGTGAGGCCATGCCGGAGCTATCAGCAGAACAAACGAGCATTCCTTCAGAATCTTGGAGATTACTCTTGGAAGAAGAACTAGAGGCGGAAAGATATAGGCAGGATGATACTTCCAAGGAAGTGATAATGCATCCACTGCTTCCGCCTGAGGATCCCGGGATCTGGACAGATACCAGGGAAGTTTCTTGTTTAGATGAGACGCCATCAGATCTATTTCTGGAAGCTCCCACATTTGAACAATCTGAAGAAATACCTCTGGGTGAAGAGACCATTCGCCCGGATGCAACGTTTGGCGACTGAGATAATCCGCTTCCCAATTGTCTATACCTGGGATATGAACCGCAGAGATTAGACAGGAGCTGGATTCCGCCCAAACCAGAATTCGAGATACTTCTTTCATAGCCAGAGGACTGTGAGTCCCTCCTTGATGATTGATGTATGCCACAGTTGTGACATTGTCTGTCTGAAAACAAATGAACGATTCTCTCTTCAGAAGAGGCCAAGACTGAAGAGCTCTGAAAATTGCACGGAGTTCCAAAATATTGATCGGTAATCTCACCTCCTGAGATTCCCAAACTCCTTGTGCCGTCAGAGATCCCCACACAGCTCCCCAACCTGTGAGACTTGCATCTGTTGAAATTACAGTCCAGGTCGGAAGCACAAAAGAAGCCCCCTGAATTAAACGATGGTGATCTGTCCACCACGTTAGAGAGTGTCGTACAATCGGTTTTAAAGATATTAATTGAGATATCTTTGTGTAATCCCTGCACCATTGATTCAGCATACAGAGCTGAAGAGGTCGCATGTGAAAACGAGCAAAGGGGATCGCGTCCGATGCAGCAGTCATAAGACCTAGAATTTCCATGCATAAGGCTACCAAAGGGAATGATTGTGACTGAAGGTTTCGACAAGCTGAAATCAATTTTAGACGTCTCTTGTCTGTCAAAGACAGAGTCATGGACACTGAATCTATCTGGAAACCCAGAAAGGTTACCCTTGTCTGAGGAATCAATGAACTTTTTAGTGAATTGATCCTCCAACCATGATCTTGAAGAAACAACACAAGTCGATTCGTATGAGATTCTGCTAAATGTAAAGACTGAGCAAGTACCAAGATATCGTCCAAATAAGGAAATACCACAATACCCTGTTCTCTGATTACAGACAGAAGGGCACCGAGAACCTTTGTAAAAATTCTTGGAGCTGTAGCTAGGCCAAACGGCAGAGCCACAAACTGGTAATGCTTGTCCAGAAAAGAGAATCTCAGGAACTGATAATGATCTGGATGAATCAGAATATGCAGATATGCATCCTGTAAATCTATTGTGGACATATAATGCCCTTGCTGAACAAAAGACAAGATAGTCCTTACAGTTACCATTTTGAACGTTGGTATCCTTACATAACGATTCAATATTTTTAGATCCAGAACTGGTCTGAAGGAATTCTCCTTCTTTGGTACAATGAAGAGATTTGAATAAAACCCCATCCCCTGTTCCAGAACTGGAACTGGCATAATTACTCCAGACAACTCTAGATCTGAAACACAATTCAGAAATGCTTGAGCTTTCACTGGATTTACTGGGACACGGGAAAGAAAAAATCTCTTTGTAGGAGGTCTCATCTTGAAACCAATTCTGTACCCTTCTGAAACAATGTTCTGAATCCAAAGATTGTGAACAGAATTGATCCAAATTTCTTTGAAAAAACGTAACCTGCCCCCTACCAGCTGAGCTGGAATGAGGGCCGCACCTTCATGTGGACTTAGAAGCTGGCTTTGCTTTTCTAGAAGGCTTGGATTTATTCCAGACTGGAGATGGTTTCCAAACTGAAACTGCTCCTGAGGATGAAGGATCAGGCTTTTGTTCTTTGTTGAAACGAAAGGAACGAAAACGATTATTAGCC